>NW_028083930.1:580559-614256 GCF_014824575.4 Sturnira hondurensis | reverse complement strand
GACAAATACCATATGATCTCACCTCTAACAGGAAGCTAAACAACAAAGCAAACAAGCAAGCAAAATATAACCAAAGACACTGAAATAGAGAACAGGCTGACAGTGACCAGAGGGGAGAGGGGAGGGAATTTCAGGGGAAATAAGGGAGGGATTTAGAGGAACCTATATAAAGGATACATGGACAACAACTGAGAAGGGGGGAAATGGGAGGGAGGGGGGAGGATGGGGGGTGGGATGGGATGGGAGTAATAGAAAACTATACTTGAAAAATAATTAAATAAAAAAATTGGAAAAAAAAAGAAAATGGAATAGTCAAAGAACTTACATGCATGACTCATGGGCATGAACAAAGTTGTGGGGATTGCCTGAGGGAGTGGACGGTGCTGGGGGGGGGGGGCGGCAGGCAAAGGAGGAAATTGAGACAACTAGAACAGCATAATCAATAAAGTATAATTTAAAAAAGAAACAAGTCTTGTTTATATCCATTAAATTATTATAACATTGGTTTTGTTATATCTTTATATCATTACACTTAAAATTGCAGAATCCCTAACAACTTAAGGACTTACTGTGCTTCCAAAAAAATCTCATTCCAATCTCTTTCTCTTGATTCTCCATCCATGGGTGAGGGGATTCCAAGAAGAGTGACATGGGTTCTTCTTCATTTCCACTGTGAATTCACAAGTCAAAAGTCTCCCTCCCTCTGCCTTTGTCCTCCTGATAAAATCAAATGAACACTTTAGTGTAACCATGGCAGGGAGAGTCTCAGCTGACATCTCGTTTGTAGCACACACTTAGGGCTCCCTTACCACAGCCTTTGACCCAGCACCTCTGCCCTGCTCTAGTGGACAGTTTCATGATTGTGTCTTCTACCCCAGGTATTCAGCTCTGCTTTTCTGCTTCAGGACTTTCTCTGTAGCTTTGGAATATCCCCAGACCAGGTGCAGTGCAACAAGGGCTTAAGTTTACATAAAGGGTGGCTGGGGCGGAGGGCCCTGTTCAAGTGCGGGCTCTGTGGTCGCCAGCCCACCAGCCCCAGGGGATTTGAGAAGGACACTGTTGTTGCCGGTCTTTTTGGATTGGGCTGGGCTGAGAGGCAGGCTTTGTGGAGAAGTCTCTATTGGAAAGTGAACTGAGGTGTTCTTCAACAGCAACTTGCCTCATGGCCCAACCGCCCAACAGCCATCCAGGGGAGGGGTAGGAACACCTGGGTCCCGCCACGGGACTGAGAAGGACTGTGCCGGATACGGCAGGACCCAAGAGTCCTGTGGAGGTGCTGGTGCCCACATCCCAATACGGTAGCCTGGCTCGCAAGCGCCTGCATACCAGCCCACAGAGAGGTCCTGCTGCAAACAGAAAAACAGGTTTGGACAGTTTGAAACCGACAAAGGAAGTTTTTTTTTTCCAACCTCTTTTCTGAGTAACCTTATATTTTTTAAAACTGTATTGTTGCTCTATCTTTCAATACTTTGTCCCTCATTTTTTTTCTTTTCGTCCGGTTTTAGTCTTTCTTCCTTTCTTCCCAAACTTTTCGATTATTCCTTCTTTCTCCTGACTGTGTGTGTGTGTGTGTGTGTGTGTGTATTGGATTGTTTGTTTGTTTGTTGCTTAGTTTTCTTTTAGGTGTATTATTATTTTTTGCAGTATTCTCACTTCCTTTTTTATTTTAATAATATCTTTATATTCCTCCTCTTTCTGCACAGGTTTCTTAGTCCTGGCTGGTTATATTGTACTATTTCACAGGTTTCCACTGCTCTTTCCTCCACAGTGTATTGCTAATTTTCTATACTTCACACCACTTGCTTTCCTTTGGCATACTACCCAACCTCTATAACCCCCATTCAGACAGATCACATAAAGTCTGACATATGAATGTTGCTCTAATATTATTGTAAATAATAGCTGTTCTACACAATGGTAAATACTTCACAACACATCTCTTGGACCTTAGACCACCTTACAGGTGCCTGAATTCTATTACTGTAGTGATTAACTCTATTTGCACACATGCTACACCTAGTTACTAACCTTTACTCTCACCTTACCTCAAAATTTGACCACCTGCAACCACACTGCTTTCTAGATACAACTCACAAGCATCCCCTTCCCAACAAGAGACTTATCTTCTGTCCATCCATTCTTAAAAGTGGTAAGCTGGGTCAAAGAGCACGGTTAACACTATGCATAGACTAAAGATTGCCTATTTCTTCTCTACCAACTGTGACTGTAAATAACATAAAATACTCTTCTGCTATCATAAACCATTTTGCCTCCCCCTCCAACTGATCACACATGCACAATAAAGAAAAGAGTAGGTGGAAGTGGAGAACACCAAGATAACTGCAGGAGACTGCACCACTGAATTTCACTGGCATCATACCACAGAAGTTCACACCATAAACCCAGGGAGCCAGAACAGATCAATTTAAGAAACTGAGGCCAACAAGAAGAGCATCACAAACAATGGGAAGACAAAGAAACAATCCCCAAATGAAAGAAAAGGAGGAAGTCTCAGAAAGAATGTTAGATGAAATAGAGGCAAGCCAACTACTAGATATTGAATTCAAACAACTGGTTATCAGGAAATTCAAAGAGCTTACAACGAGCTACCAGAAACTACAGGGGAGCGACAATGAACTCTCCGCAAACTATATCAACATGAAAAAGGAAATAGAAACCATCAGCAAAGGCCAAGAGGAAATGAATAATACAATTTCTGAACTGAAGAACACAGTAGAAGGTATGAAAAGTAGGACCGATGAGGTGGAAGACCACATAAGTGAGCTAGAGGACAGGGTAGAAAGAATCTCCTAGATGAAGCAAGTAATGGAAAAGAGAATCAGAAAGAATGAGGAGGGTTTAAGAGAAATGCAAGACAATATGAAACATAATAATATCCGAATAATAGGAATACCAGAAGGAGAAGAAGAAGAACAAGGGATAGAAAATCTACTTGAAAGAGTAATAACGGAAAATTTTCCTAATTTGATGAGAGATAAAGTCACACAAATCCAGGAACCACAGAGAGTCCCAATCAGGTGGAACCCAAAGAGGCCTACTGCAAGACACATCATCATTAAAATGGCAAAACTCCAAGACAAAGAGAGAATCCTGAAGGCAGAAAGGGAGAAAAAGGAAGTAACATACAAGGGACCCCAATAAACTTAGCTACTGACTTCTCAATGGAAACATTCCAAGCAAGAAGAGAATGGCAAGAAATATTCCAAGTAATGAGAAAGAGGCCTACAACCAAGGCTACGTTACCCAGCAAGGCTCCCAATCAAGATAGAAGGCCAAAAAAAGAGCTTCCAAGACAAAAGAAGTCTAAAAGAATATGCCTCCACCAAACCAGCTCTACAAGAATTACCAGAAGGGCTGTTTTAAGGAAAGGAAGGAAAAGAGAGACAGAGAGCAACACCAGTACATAAATGGCGATGAATTAGTACCTTTCAATAATAACCTTAAACGTAAATGGATTAAATGCACCAATTAAGAGACATAGAATAGCAGGATGGTTAAGAAAGCATGATCCACACATATGCTGCCTACAAGAGACCCACCTCAGGTCAAAAGACCATCACAGACTAAAAGTGAAAGGATGGAAACAAATTTTCCAAGCAAATGGACAAGAAAAAAAAGCCGGGGTAGCAATTCTCATATCAGACAAAATAGACTTAAAAAAAAAGGGCCATAAAGAGAGACCCAGAAGGTCACTTCAAGTTACTCAAGGGAAGAATCCACCAAGAAGACATTAACGTGGTAAATATATATGCATCCAGCATAGGAGCACCCAAATATATAAAGAAAATCCTAGAGGACCTCCAGAAAGATGTTGACAGCAAGACAATTATAGTAGGGGATTTTAACACCCCACTGTCAAAACTGGACATATCTTCCAAACAAAATATCAATAAAGATATTGCAGCATTAAACGACACCCTAGATGAAATGCACCTAATTGATATATATAGAGCCCTCCACCCCAAAGAAGCTAAATACACATTCTTTTCAAATGCACATGGAACATTTTCAAAGATAGACAACATGATAGGACACAAAATGAGTCTCAACAAATTCAGGAAAATAGAAATCATACCAAGCATTGTCTCTGATCACAAGGGACTGAAATTGAAAACTAACCCCACAGGAAAAAACCCAAAACACCCAAAAGCATGGAGACTGAATGGTATGCTGTTAAACAAAGAATGGGTCAAGATTGAAATTGGGGAAGAAATCAAAAAACTTCTGGAAACAAATGAAAATGAACTCACAACAACCCAAAACTTATGGGACACAGTGAAGGCAGTCCTGAGAGGGAAGTTCATAGCAATACAGGCTCACCTAAAGAAGATAGAAACATTTCAAACAAACAACCTAACTCTATGCCTGCAAGAACTGGAGGAACAACAACAAAGACAGCCCAGAGCAAGTAGAAGGAAGGAAATAATCAAGATCAGAGCAGAATTAAATGACATAGAGACTAAAAGCACAATTCTAAGGATCAGTGAATCCAGGTGTTGGTTTTTTTGAAAAGATAAACAAAATAGATAAACCTTTAAGTAGGCTCATCAAGAAAAGAAGAGAGAGGACCCAAATAAACACAATCAGAAATGAAAGAGGAGGGATTACAACTGATACCACAGAAATAGAAGGGATTGTAAGGAATTGCTATGAAGAACTGTATGCCAAGAAATTTGAAAATCTAGGTGAAATGGAAAAATTTCTAGAAAAATATAATCTCCCAAAACTCAATGAAAAAGAAGCAAAAAACCTGAACAGACCAATAACAGCAGATGAAATTGAAGCAGTAATCAAAAAACTCCCATCACACAAAGCCCTGGACCAGATGGTTTCACAGGAGAATTCTACAAAGCTTTTAAGGAAGAGCTAACCCCTGTTCTTCACAGACTATTCAAAAAAATCCAAAATAATGGAAAACTCCAAAGCTCTTTTTATGAAGCCAGCATCACCCTAATTCCAAAGCCAGATAGAGACACAACAAAGAAAGAAAATTACAGGCCAATATCACTGATGAACATAGATGCTAAAATCCTCAACAAAATATTGGCAAATCACATCCAACAATACATCAAAAAGATCATACACCACGACCAAGTGGGATTCATCCCAGGGATGCAAGGACAGTTCAATATCCAGAAATCAGTAAATGTAATACACCACATAAACAAAAGCAAAGACAAAAACCACATGATCATATCAATAGATGCAGAAAAAGCTTTTGATAAGGTACAACACCCATTTATGATAAAGGTACTCAGAAAAATGAGAATAGAGGGAACATTCCTCAATATAATAAAGGCCATATATGAAAGACCTACAGACAACATCATACTCCATGGGAAAAAACTAAAATCTTTTCCACTAAGATCAGGAACAAGACAAGGTTGTCCACTTTCACCACTTCCATTCAATATAATATTGGAAGATCTAGCCACAGCAATCAGACAAGAAAAGGAAATAAAAGGCATCCAAATTGGAAAGGAGGAAACAAAACTGGCATTGTTTGCAGATGACATGATAGTGTGCATGGAAAATCCTATAGACTCTACCAAAAAAACTGCTTGAACTAATAAATGAATTTGGCAAAACAGCTGGATACAAAGTCAATATCCAGAAATCAAAGGCATTTTTGTATACTAACAATGAAATAGCAGAAGCAGAACTCAAGAAAAAAAATCCCATTCGATATAGCAAAAAGAAAAATAAAATATCTGGGAATAAACCTAACCAAGGAGGTAAAAGACCTGTGTGTGGAAAACTACACAACACTGAAGAAAGAAATCAAGGGAGACACAAACAAATGGAAACATATAGCGTGTTCATGGATTGGAAGAATTAACATCATCAAAATGTCCATACTACCCAAAGCAATTGACAGATTCAATGCAATACCTATTAAAGTACCAATGGCATATTTCACAGACATAGAACAAACACTTCAGAAGTTTATATGGAACCAGAAAAGACCCCAAATAGCAGCCGCAATCTTGAGAAAGAAGAACAAAGTAGGAGGGATTACAATACCTGATATCAAACTGTATTACAGGGCACTGTAATCAAAACAGCCTGGTACTGGCATAAAACAGGCACATAGAACAATGGAATGGAACAGAGAGCCCAGAAATAACCCCAAATCTCTACAGTCCATTAATATTTGACAAAGGGGGCAGTAACATCACATGGAGAAAAGATAGCCTCTTCCACAAATGGTGTTGAGAGATCTGGACAGTTACATGTATAAAAATGAAACTGGAGCACCAACTTACACCATACACCAAAATAAATTCAAGGTGGATGAAAGATTTAAATATAAGCCATGACACCATTAAAGTCCTAGAGGAGAACATTGGCAGGAAAATATCAGATATTCCACGCAGCAATATTTTTAGTGATATGTCCCCTATAGCAAGGGACATAAAGGAAAGAATAAACAAATGGGATCTCATCAAAATTAAAAGCTTCTGCATGGCTAAGGAAAACAGTATCAAGATAAAAAGAGAAGCAACTGTTTGGGAAAACATATTTGCCCATGATTCCTCAGACAAAGGTTTAATCTCCAAAATATACAAAGAACTCACACGACTCCACTCAAAGAGGACTAGCAACCCAATTAAAAAAAATGGGCAAAGGACTTGAAGAGACACTTCTCCAAGGAGGACATACAGAGGATCCAGAAACACATGAAAAGATGCTTGATATCGCTAGCTGTCAGAGAGATGCAAATTAAAACCACAATGAAATACCACTTTACACCAGTCAGAATGGCTATCATAAACAAAGAAACAAACAACAAGTGTTAGAGAGGTTGTGGGGAAAAGAGGACTCTAGTTCACTGTTGGTGGGATTGCAGACTGGTACAACCATTATGGAAAAACAGTATGGAATTTTCTAAGAAAACTAAAAATGAACGTGCCTTCTGACCCAGCAATTCCACGGTTAGGAGTATATCCTAAGAACCCTGAAACACCAATCCAAAAGAATCTATGCACCCCGATATTCATAGCAGCACAATTTATGATAGCCAAGAGTTGGAAGCAACCTAGATGCCCCATCGGTAAATGACTGGATCAAAAAGCTATGGTACATTTACACAATGGAATTCTATACTGCAGAAAGGAAGAAGGAGCTCCTACCCTTTGCAACATCATGGATGGAACTGGAAAGCATTATGCTGAGCGAAATAAGCCAGGCGGTGAAAGACAAATACCATATGATATCACCATTAACAGGAATCTAAACAACAAAACAAGCAAGCAAGCAAAATATGATCAAAGACCCTGAAATACAGAACAGGCTGACAGGGACCAGAGGGGAGAGGGGAGAGAATCACAGAAGAAAAGGGGAAGGACTCGCATGAACAAGTATAAAGGACACATGGACAATAACTAAGGTGGAGGGTGGAAATGGGAGGGAGGTGGGAGCACTGGGAGGGCAGGGCTGGGAATATAAGACAGAAAACTGTACTTGAGCAAGAATTAAATAAAAAAAATAAAGATTTTCAACATAAAAAAAAAGTAGTGGTAAATATATACAATGGAATATTACTCCACCATAAAGAAGTCTGAAATCTTACTATTTGTGACAGTGTGGATGAACCTAGAGTGTATTATGCTCAATGAAATAAGTCAGTCAAAGAAAGATAAATATATAATTTCACTTATATGTTGGATCTAAAGAACAAAATAAACAAACAAAATAGAAACAGACTCATAGATACAAAGAGCAAACTGATGCATGCCAGAAAGATGGGAGATTGAAGGACTGGGTGAAAAAGTTGAAGAGATTAAGAAGTATGAATTGGTAGTTACAAAATAGTCATAAGTATGTAAAGTATAGCATAGGGAATATAGTCAATAATATTGCAATAATTATGTATGATACCAGGTAGGTACTGGAAATATCATACACTTTGTAAAGTATATGACTGTCCAACTGATACCAGTGTAACTTAGTCAGTGCTAGGCATGTAAGCAGGAGCAGAGGGGAGAGGCCCTAAGGCAATGAGGGAGAGGCTATGTTCCCCAGGTAACCAAGCTAGCATGGCATGTGATAAGATATTCCCCACCCCACCCCCATAAAGATGGGGCAGGAATAAGTCATTGTGCCGAGACTAGTGAAATGTTTGGCTAAGGCTAGGAGCTATCTTACTCCTTTTTGATACCAGAGGACATAGCCACATGTAACCAAAGGAGTTAACATGGTGTCAGGAAGAGGTGCTGTCCTTTCAGTCTAGCCTGGGAAAAGGATGGGACCAGTTGAAGGGTGATGGACCCTCCCAGAGTGTATGGAACTTTGGGCCATGAGAATTAAGCTGAGGGAAGGGAGAAATGTGCTCTCTTCCTCCTGGATCCACCTGGGAAAAAGTGCAGGCCAGGGCTCGCAGGACTTTGCTGGTCCTGGAAACCACATGATGAATGGTGGTGCTGACAACACACACACAGATGCCAGGAGAAAGCCTGAAGCCAGACAGCAACCCACTTAGCTACCCCTGGCTTCAAAGGACAGACAGTGGTGGAACAGGAATTCTGGGCATTGTTTTGTGCTTTAGTCCTTTTGGGAACAGTTGGGTTTTGTTTGTGTTTTGCAGAAGAGATAATCATGAAGATGCAGAGTCCTCCGTCCTCCCAAATTGTGCAACATTTTAATAAAGATCTCTTTCCTTCCCCCACCAACCCCTGCCTCTAGAACTTGCCTCTGGCTGGCAGCAGGCAGTCAAATCCCACTTTTCTTCAGTAGCATCACCAATATGCTCTATCCTGAAACCAATACAAAATAATACTGAAAGTGAAACCAGGAAAGTCAGTATTCATGCTGCCTGTCACTACCAGAACCAATAAGTAGAGACAAAAATTTAATCTTTATGGGTGCTTTATTCAGATGGCCAGGAATCTGAGAAAATAGCAGGTTATGTATCCTAAAAGACTGTCTCACGTTTCATCTCAGGCTGACCCTTTTTATAAGGAGGAGAAGGGAGTATATAAGGGGTTTTGAATTCAGGGGGAAAGGTTAACTGGATAAAAGCAGCAGTCCAGTGATTTTCCTAGCATCCTTTCATCTGCCGATTAGTGATTCTTTACCTGTGTCCTGGTTGGTGCGCATTCTCTCCCTGGGGCACAAGGGCTCAGATATCATCTCGATAACTTGCATCCACCTGGGGTACAAAGGTCAAATTGCTTATGGGCCTCCTGGAGTAAGGGTGGGTCCAGTCATACATTCCAGTTCCTGGAACAACAGCTTTCTATAGGCATTAATCACAAAGCTTATTAACTATATAACTAAAGCTAAAAATTTTTAACTCTTGAGCTCCCCCATCAAAAGTAAACTGTAATTAAAAAATGAAAAATGAAATAAAATAAAGAAGTTTACTTTTTAAATGGTAATAGTAATACGGTTCACATTTGATAAGCAGGAGAAATATAGGATGAAGGTGAAAGGAGAACACAAGGTAGAGGGAAAGTTTTATTGCTGTTGATTTTTTTTAAATGGAAGAGCTTTAGCACATTTATCTTTTAATTTTTTAATACATTTTACTGATTATGCTATTACATTTGTCCCATTTTCCCTCCTTCATTCCACTCCGCCCTGCACACCCTCTCCCACCCACATTTCCCCCCTTTATTTCATGTCCATGTGTCATACTTATAAGTTCTTTAGCTTCTATATTTCCCATACTATTCTTACCCTCCCCTGTCTATTTTCTACCTACCATTTATGCTACTTATTCTCTGTACCTTTTCCCCCCTCTCCTCCTCTGATTGCCTTGTTGCTGACCCTTCATGTGATCTCTATTTCTGTGGTTCTGTTCCTGTTCTAAATGTTTGTGAAGTTTTTTTGTTTGTTTGTTTTAGGTGTGGTTGCCAATAATTGTGAGTTTGCTGTCATTTTACTGTACATGTTTTTATCTTCTTTTTCTTACATAAGTCCCTTTAACATTTTATATAATAAGGGCTTGGTGATGATGAACTCCTTGAACTTGACTTTATCTAAGAAGCACTTTATCTGCCCTTTTATTCGAAAAGAAAGTTTTGGCTGGATAGAGCAATCTTGGATGTAGGTCCTTGCCTTTCATTACTTGGAATACTTCTTTCCAGCCCCTTCTTGCCCAGAAGGTCTCTTTTGAGAAATCAGCTGACAGTCTGATGGGTACTCCTTTGTAGGTGACTGTCTCCTTATCTCTTGCTGCTTCTAGGATTCTCTCCTTCATTTTAATCTTAGCTAATGTAATTACAGTGTGCCTTGGTGTTTTCCTCCTTGGACCCAACTTCTTTGGGACTCTCTGGGCTTCCTGGAAGTCTATTTCCTTTGCCAGACTGGGGAAGTTCTCCTTTATTATTTGTTCAAATAACTTTTCCACTTGTTACTCTTCCTTTTCTCCTTCTGTTACCCCTATAATTTGGACATTGGAATGTTTAAAGATGTCTTGGGGGTCCCTAAGCCTCTCCTCATTTTTTTTGAATTCTTCTTTCTTCATTCTTTTCTGTTTGTTTGATTGTTTCTTTCTTCCTTCTGGTCCACTCCATTGATTTGAGTCCCAGTTTCCTTCCCATCACTATTGGTTCCCTGTGCATTTTTCTTCATTTTACTTAGTGTAGCCTTCATTTTTTCATCTAATTTGCGACCAAAATCAACCAATTCTGTGAGCATCCCGATCGCCAGTATTTTGAACTGTGCATCTGGTAGGTTGGCTATCTCTTCATCACTTAGTTATATTTGTTCTGAAGCTTTGATCTGTTCTTTGGTTTGGACCATATTTTTTGTCTTGATGCACCTGTTACACAGTAAGGGGTGGAGCCTTAGGTGTTCACGAGAGCGGGTCAACCCAATTGCTGGGTTGTGACTCTGTATGTAGGGGAGGGATCTGAGAGGGAACAATGGTGCTTGCCCCACTCTCTGCTGGTTTTCAGTCATTTCCCCCACTTCCCACAAGCAAACCAGGCCCTTCTGGTACTGATTCCCATGTGGGTGGGTTTGTGTATGTTCTAGGACCCTGTGGGTCTCTCCAACCAACTCTCCTGTGAGGTCAGGACTCTCTTGCACTGCCTCAACCCCCACAGGTGTTTTTGATCTGTGTTTTGAGGCTTTATTTCCCCGAGCTGGAGCCCTGGGTTGCACGGTCTGTCTCACTCCCCAGTTTTACCTGGTTTATCTGTGTGCAAATGTAGGACAGCCTGGTCTTCCAGCCACCTTGTGCTCCAGGGCCCCTCTACAATCTGCCTCCTCGCTGGGTCCACTCACTGCCATCTTGCGTGCACAGGGTCCGCCAGCCACCACTTTATATTGCCACTACCCACCTCCACCCGGCTGCCTAACTCCACCCTTCTTACCGGTCTGGATGAACGTGTCTACTTTAACTCCTTGGTTGTTGGACTTCCATACAGTTCAATTTTCTGTTAGTACTGGTTGTTTTTTTCTTTCTAAATGTTTATTGCCCTTTTTCTTGGTTGTGTGAGGAGGCACAGTGTGTCTACCTACGCCTCCATTTTTGTTGGAAGTCCCAGATTTAACACATTTAAATGCTGAGGAAGGAAGCCAGTAGAAAGCAGGTTGAAGATGCAGAAAAAAACCAGATTATGAAGGAACAAGTCCTGAGATTCAGAGCCCTGGAGGGAAAACTGGCCTCATATTTCAAAATGGACCTTCATTATAATAAGAAAAGATGATCAGAGACGTAGGCATATTTTCATGTGGCAAGAATGTAAGGGGCATTTTGTCTGATGGTTTTAATTTTCTCTCTAAAGTAGAGGCAAAGTTATTTGCTGAAACTGGAAGTTTAAGTGTGTGTGTCAAAAGCAGATATTTCAGGAGAATGAACAAAGTTTGAAAGAGATGAGGTGACTGTATGCTCAGGTTTCCTAGGACAATCCAGTTTAAGCCTGTTTTCCTGACCTAATTATTAAGTGTTCCTTTTAACTCTTATAAAGTGCCTTGGGTTGTAGGATAAATTATGTAGGTAACCAATAACAGGAGAAAAATCTTATTAAAGGACTCATGGTAAGGCAGCTGATCCTTAACAGTTCAAGGCCACTGTTAGCTTTTCAGGTCAACAAATTGCTCTGAAGATCTGGAAGGCATCCATGGGATGGACAGAAGATTTAAAAAATGTATCTGGAATCAAACTGCTTGGGTTTCTTCATCTGAAGAATGCAATACTCACATTACCTGCTTTATAGGGTGGTTATAAAAATGAAAGAATGACTGTAAACATTTAACCCAGAGCCTGGCACATGGTGAGGGCTTGAGGAATTTGTTGTTGTTATGATTGAAAGCTGATTAAGTGTCAGGATCATGGGCTTTGGCATTGTGAAGACCTGGGGCCCCTTCATAATTAGCAAATGTCTAGCTATTGAAGCAAACATGTGGGAAGTCTCTAACATAAGACAAATTAATAGGTTTACTCCAGAATGCTCACTGGCAGCACCCACCAGCCCCTAGACTGCAGGCATTGCTGTCGAAACATTCAGCCCAGCTTGGCATCTTCCATGTTGCCTGCCTCTTCACCAGTTCATCCTAGTATAGATGCCGAGATTCAACACACTAGGCTAAGCCCCTCTGACACATTGCCTAACAGCTCATTCCTTCTCTCTCCAATATAACAGATCTTAGAGTGGTTCCTATGTGCATGCATGCAAGTGCAAAAACACAACATGCTCTTCCCTCAACTTCATTCCTAAGCATGATTTGATTTGTCTGTACTTCATTCCTTAAATAGACATGTCAGGTTGCATATCCTTTTCTTTGCTTCCCTCATGCTTATTGTTCTCGAAATGCCGGTTTTGTGCCATCCATATCAGTATCACACAGAACGCTTGGTTCACTGCTGACTCCTTGGCTCCACTCCAGACCCAGGGAATCAGGATGGGGACATTGGAGGCAGAAGTCTGAAAATCCACCAAGGTCCCAGGGGATTCCACTGTACACTGATGTTTAAAAATGACACACTGCCTGCTCCTCTATTTTGCTTAAGCAGAGAGGAAGTTCCCCAGCCAGCCATGCCTTTGTCTGCAAGTACAAAAGGTTTCTTTCCCTCTGAGTAGAGCTATGAAATAGCTACCTTCTTGAGCTAGGCTTTCTAGAACCTGAGAGGGGCTCCAAGGCCTTTGAGTCTGTCTTCCTGGGAGTTCAAAGAGCTGTCTTCAGGAGTGAGAGGCAGGGAGGGGGGAGCATGTGCAAGGCCAAGAGCTTGCACCTGAGATGTCAGATTTTATCCCTTAGTGGATGCAAGTGCTGAAAACAGGGTGCTGTTGCTCAAAGAAAAAAGGTTAGAATCTACTGATTGTTTCCAAACACTTATTTTACAAATTAAAAACAAAAAACAAAAGCCAGAGGTCCAGGTAATAAAGAGACTTCTCCAAGCCCACAGAATTAAATGGCAAAGCTGAGGCGTTGTTCTAGTTGTAGCAGTAGAAGTGAGCAGGAAAACGTGGTGTTTCCATAATAGTTAGAGTGGGGGTTGGAGGAGAAAAGAATACAGACCAAACAAACAAACATATAACAGCGAGTAATCAAGTACTATGAGAGAAAACAAAGGAGGAAAAATAATAAAGAGGGGTAGTGGAAGAAGTCCACTTCATTGAGGGCATTCAGATCAAATTCACCAGTTGCAGCTACATTGCCCTGATATCTCCTCCCAGTGCAGAGTCAATATGTGGAGTTATCAGCAGAAGGCTATTGGGGGACGACCATGATGTTAGAGGAAAGGAGATAATTGATGATTCAACTACCTGGTTCAAGTGCACTGTGCTTATATAAAGTGCTAACATTAGTGGAAGATGGATGAAGGTTGAACAGGAACTCTGTAATTCTATAGATTTAAAATTATTTCAAAATAAAAAGTTTAAAACAAAATTTTTAATTAAAAAATAAATCAGAACAAACAAACAAAAAACAGCCCTAGCTGGAATGCCTCAGTTGGTTAGAGTGTCATCTCATAAGTGAAAGGTTTCAGGTTAAATCCCTTGTCCCAGTGCATACAGGTGTGGGGAGGTCAGCAACCAATTTTTGCTTCTCTCTCCCTTCCTCTCTCCCTTCCTCTCTCTCTAAAAAGCAACAAAATAATGTCTTTGGGTAAGGAGAAAAGAAACAACAACAGCAATTTGGTGACAACCTGTTATGTCCATCTCTACAGTGTGCACTTCCTGCCAGGATACCACAGTGTGGCTGACAGACTCTCCAGACCTAATTGGAAGGTACTGTCTGAATTTACTTTTGTAATGAGTCCATGCTACCCCATCTCATTTTTCTAATAAAGTAGTTACCTTCATTTGATCATCTGTTTCTTTGGGGATATTTTGCAAATTTCCTCTCTGATCCACTAAGAAATAACAACACTTTGGAACTCAGAAGTCATTCTTTTTTTTCTTTTTTGAGTTTTTATTGACATTGCATTGATTTATTCTACTAATTTAGGGACATTTAATAGCTTTAAGTTATTGAGTATTCCCATCCAAAAATATGATATATATCTCTGCTTATTGGCTTTAATTTTTACATTTTTAAAACATTTTTATTGTTAAGTACAGTTATCTTCATTTTCCCACCAGCACTTTTCCCTGCTCCATCCACTCCCACCTCCCACACTCAATCTTACCTGCCTTTCACTTTGTCCAGGGTCCTTTAAAAATGTTCCTTGACAACTATTCCACTTCTTTCCCCTGTTATACCCCTCCCCTCTGGTTACTGTCAGTTTATTCTTCATTTCAAAGTCTCGAGTTATATTTGCTTGCTTGTTTGTTTTGTTGATTTTTGTTGATCTCATCTATAAGGCTCCACTTATAGGTGAAGATCATATGGTATTTATTTTTCATCACTTGGTTTATTTCACTTAGCATAATGCGCTCTAGTTCCATCCAGGCTGTTGTGAAGGGTAGGAGATCCTTCTTTCTTTCTGCTGCATATTATTCCATTGTGTAAATGTGCCATAGTTTATTGATCCACTCAATTACTGATGGGCACCTAGGCTGCTTCCAGCACTTGGCTATTGTAAATTGTGCTGCTGTGAACATTGGGGTGCATAGGTTCTTTTGAATTAGTGTTTCAGGATTCTTAGGGTATAAACCTAGCAGTGGAATTGCTGGGTCAGAGGCAATTCCATTTCTAGTTTCTTGAAGAAATTCCATACTGTTTTCAAGAGAGGCTGCATTCCCACCAACAGTGCACTAAGATTCCCTTTTCTCCAAAACACTGTCATCACTTGTTGTTTGTTGATTTGTTTATGATACTTCCTGTTTCTCCATTGTTGCCTTTAAGATTCTTTCCTTGTCTTTAAATTTTACCATTTTAATTATGATGTGTCATACAGTGGGCCTCTTTGAGTTCCTCTTGGTTGGGACCCTCTCTGCCTCCTGGACTTGTGTGGCTTCTTCTCTCATCAAACTAGGGAAGTTTTCCATCCTTACTTTCTCAAACAGGTTTTCTATCCCTTGCTCCTCCTCTTCTCTTTCTGGTATCCTTTTTGTACAGATATTTTTCCATTTCATGTTATGCTGCATTTCCCTTCACCCCTCTTCATTCTTTTTTCAGTCTTTTTTTTCTTTTTCTTGCTCTTTTCGGGAGGTTTTTTCCATTTTGTCCTCCTGCTCACTGATTCAGTCCTCTGCTTCATCGAGCCTGATTTTGATTCCTTCTACTGTGTTCTTTAATTCAGAAATTGTATTCTGCATTTCTTCTTGTCCCTTTTGATTGTTCCAATGTCCTTTTTTTAAGCTGAATAGTCTGCATTAAATTCCTTGTAATTTCCCTGTAGTTTTTGGTAGCTCACCCTGAGTTCATTGAGCTTCCTTGTAACCATTGTTTTGAACTCAATATCTGGCAGCTGACTTACATCTATTTCATTTAGCATTCTTTCTGAGGATCCCTCCCTTCCTTTAAATTGGGTGTTATTTTTCTTGTTTTCCCATTGGTTGTGGGACACTTCTTGTTTGCTTCTGTTTCTTAAATTGATCTGTTTTGAGTTTCTGACTTTGTGGTGTGAACTTCTATGGAGGGAGGCCTATGAGACACAGTGGTGTAGTTTCCTTGATCACCTAAACTTGATGTTCTTGGGATTTACTTTATGCCTTTTATGCTGGTTTTCTGGATGTAATTGGGTTTTGATTGTCACTGGGCTGCTCTTTTTTGGGTCCTTCCCTGCCACTGGTTGACTGAGGGTCACTTTGCTGACCATGTCTTGTGTGCTGTTGTGTAGGCACTACTTGAACAAAACCACAGAACCCAAGAAACAAATCCACATCTGCAAATATAACTCCCCTTATTATCCCCTATTAATAGTTAATTAACCAGTATTGATAAGGGTGTAATGAGATTAAGACTATAATAAGAAAAGAGAGTGGATATGAGATGACTTACTGAAAGGGAAATGATTTGAGAGGGTAGAAGGAGAAGCGCTGATAAGAGTTGGGAGTTGGAAGAATGGAAGGAGAGAAGGCAAAGTTTGCCTCATGAATAAAGAAGGGGAATGAAGAGTGTGGAATGGAGTATGTGAAGGGAAGCATATAATATTAGGCTTAAACAGAAATTAAAATAGTATAAAATAAAGTAATGGAGAGAAAGAAAAAGGAAGGAAAAATATTAAATAATTAATAAAAATATAGGAGCCAAATTGAAGAGAAAGATCCACCAGAGTAATATCAACAACAAATGAGCTAAAATTATTATAGGTGGTATGGGAATAAGAGGGAAAAAAGAAACAAAGAAAAGCCTCAGAGATGTTTAGAGGATTGGGAAGTGATTTTGTAATGGTAGAAGAAGAGGGAGTACTAAGAGTGAGGAACAAAAACTAGACCAAGTGAGGGCAAATTAAAATATGGGATGTAAAGAAATAGAAAACAAAAGGAGAAGAAAGAAAAATAAAAGGGCGGTATGAAAGAGATATAGATGATAGACAAAAAAGAAAAAAACAAGCTAAGAAGGCCTAATTAAAATTTGAGCCAAAAAAAAAAAAGCAGGAGAAGGGTCTAGGAAAATTTGTTATTTGAAATACAGAATTAGTGAAGCTCTATAGATAATCTTGAAAAAATAGTGCAACAACAACTACCCTACCCACAACCAACTAGCAAAGTTTGTTACATGTGTAGAGAGAACATGGGTATTTTAAAAGCTGGGCAAAAGGATGTGAAATGACCCTTGACAAGAGAATTTGTTTAAAGTGTCTGGACAGGGGAGAAATAGTAAGTGTGGGATGGAAACAAGTTGTAGCTAGATAGAAAACCAAATTTGAAATGAAAATATTGCAAGGAAAGAGGAAGGTAAGATGGGCTAAGAGAAGGGAGGGCCAAAATATGTGGATTGAAATACAATATAGTATAAAATCAAGTGACTTATTATATGCAAATTCACTGGACAAGAAATGAATGTTATAAAGCTATGCAAGAAAGAAAATATCACAAATCATGAAGAAGACCACAGTGGCTTTTGTATTGGTAGTCTCTTGTATTTACCATTGTTTTTTTTTTCCTGGATCTGCCTGTGGTGATGTCATATGTTGACCTCGTCTGATCTTAGGCAGCCTGTTTGATACTTTCAGTGATCTGCTGTCACTGGCTGTCTCTTTCAATTGTTAATATGGCCCCTCTGCACACAGCAGTCAGGTTTAAGCACGTAAGGTGGATGCAGCCTGCTGAATCCCTCCTGGGGTGGGGGCTCTTGTTTCCCCTCTGGTAGCTGCTGCTTGGAGGGGAGTGGTCTGCCTGAGCCAGATGATTGCCCCATATGGGGCTTGGGTCTCTTCCTCCCTTAGCAACCCCTCCCCACACTCCCATGGAGCTCTACTACCCAATGCCCAGACCCCTGAGGAACGTCTCCATCTTGCCCTTACTTACCCCATACCCTGATCTCCATCTTGGGGGCTCTGTTTCTGGACCCTGCCACCCTCAAGGGCTACCTTGCACCTGTAGAGCCCACAGTCTCCTTCTCTGAATGCTGGGGTGTGGAGCACAGGGTGGAGACCCCTGTTCTGCAAGGTACAGTCTTCCTTGTAGAAGGAGAAGGAGAGCTGAGAGGATGACCTCTGGGAGTGCAGCTTTGTCTGGCATTTCAGGTCAGGAGGCTCCCCTCACTGGGCTTGGGAGAGGGAATGGCACTCAGCACAGGAGGCAAGAACAGCTCTGGGTAGAGGTGGGCTCAGGGCTCAGGAGGGGAGTCTGGACAATGATTCTCAAGGAGGCCAAGGGAGACACTGTCATTGTTCCCCAGGACCTGGCCTCTCATTCTGCAGACTGGCTCTGAGACAAATCCCACACAGCCCAAGCCTCTGGAATCCCAGGGCAACAATGCCTTAGAGGTCATCTAGTCCCCAGAGGGTAAGGGTCTGGCCCAGGTCTCAAGGCAGGTGAGTGGCAGAGGTAGTTCATGACTCTTCTCCCCTGCCTCCCACAGCCATGTCTTGCCTCTTTCCCCTGGCCCCAGATGTGTCCTATATGTGGGGTGGAGGGACAGTGTCAGGGCACATGGACAGCATCGTGGACATGGCAGGGACCTGTGGATTGGCCCTGCATCAGGGGCAACTAGGGGGAAGGGTGCTGCCCTAAAAACTGCTGACCTTTAGAGACCAGATCTCAGAGCAGCACCTTAGTCTCCTCCAATCCTCTCCCACCCTAAGCTGGTGACTCAGTACCATATGATCTCACCGTTAACAGGAACCTTAACAACAACAACAACAAAAACAAGCAAGCAAAATATAATCAAAGACACTGAAATAGAGAACAGGCTGACAGTGACCAGAGGGGAGAGGGAAGGAAATTTCAGGGGAAAAGGAGAAGGATTTACAGGAACAAGTATAAAGGACACATGGACAAAAACTAAGGGGGGGTGTAATGGGAAGGAGGTGGGGAGCATGGGTGGGGGTGGGCTGGGATGGGAGTAAAAGACAGAAAACTGTACTTGAACAACAATTAAAATAAATAAATTTTTAAAAAGGCAAGACTTTGTTTATCTTTATAGCCGAGTAATATTCCATTGTACTATATATACATATATATATATATATTACCTTGTAGTAGAAACAAGATGCCAGGCCAGATAAAACAAGGTGGGGGGCAAGATTCAGCCTGTGGGTTTGTGTCTGCCACTTGTGGTATATATGTAGCACAGCTTCTTTCTCCACTCATTTTTAAAAGATTTTATATACTTATTTTTAGAGAGAGGGGAGGGAGAGAGAAAGAGAGGGAGAGAAACATTGATGTGACAGAGAAACATCAATCAGCAGCCTCTTGCACGCACCTTGATTGGGGACCACAATCAAGGCACATACCCCAAGTGGGCATCAAACCAGTGATCCTTCAGTTTAAGGGATGACACCCCAACCAAGTGAGCCACACTGGTCAGGGCTCTCCACTCATTTATTGATAAGCACTTGGGTTACTTTCATATATTGGGTACTGTAAGTAATGCTGCAGTGGACACAGGAGTACATATACATTTTCAAATTGGTGTTTTTGTTTTCTTCAGATAAATGTCCATAAGAGGGATTGGATTACTGGATCATATGGTAGCTTTGTTTCTGATTTTTTGAGGAACTTCCATACTGTCTTCAACAGTGCCTGCACCAATTTACAATCCCAACAGGAATGTACAAAGCTACTATTAGTAAATCAACAAATAACAAGTGTTGGAGAAGATGTGGAAAGATAGGGAATCCTCATACACTATACTATGAGCTATAAAGTGGGAGTCCCAATACCTTCTGAAGAAGTTAAAATTTGGTTATGAAATAAAACAAACACATAATTATTCCTGCCAAAACTAAGCATGTTTGTCAAATCAACTGGGATATTTTCCCATGTGATTATGTACCTGATTTTATAATACAATTCAATGGGAGAAGAGAATTCTTTTTATAGTCATTCTTGCTGGAAGGCATCTTTGCTATAAAACAAGTGTTTCAAGAGTGTTTTGGAAAGAACCCATGATGGAGTTGAGATCCACTGTCATCTGTTCCTTCCCATGGGAAGTGGTTTGGATTAAAAGACCCCATGAGTACTATCTATTGTTCTGAAGCAAAGTGTATGAGGCTCTGGGTAGCCCAATCCAGAAAATAGGCTATATGGCTGCAACAAGGGAAAACATGTAAGATGTATTCAACTTCCCATTAAAAATTCATCTTCATTTAGAAATCAAGTTGTTTGATATTTAAACACTTCTATTAAAGAATAGGGAGAAATTTACTCCTAAGCGATTCAAATAAGGTAATAATATTATGGATAATTAGTATTGATTTAGTACTTACTCTGGCCCAGAAATGGTTCTAAAAGCATTAACTTATAATCATCACAACAGCCCTAAAAAGTATATTCTAATTTGATCACCATTTTACAGAGGAAGAAACAGAGGCACAGAGTTAATAAATAACTAAGGAAGTTATGCTTGGTTGACACCATTTATTCAGACTTTCTGCCATTGAGAAAGTTATAAAAAAGGTCAGACTAGCTCCACCCTACTCACAGCCCATAGTTACTCTCCCAGGCTTTGCTGTGGGCATCCCCTGCACCCAGCTCATGGCTTCAGGATTATTTGAACAGTGGAAGAATCCTACCTACTGTACCAGGCCATAAGTGGCTTGGGCTGAATATTGCTTAGTATTATATTCAATAAGGAAAAGGAAATTTAAAAAGAGTGTCAAATCTTTTTGGCTTGTTTCTGTCTCTTAGCATCCTTTACAAACCTAAATTTGAAAAGATTAGATTTATCTAATCTAATCTTCCTTTAGATTAGAGAATTATCTAATCCCCACATGGGCCTACTTGAATGGTATTAAAAGGCAAAGAGATGAGAATCTCAAGACTACAACAGGCGTAAAAGAATCAGAGTTATTTTCCTGTCTTTTTCTCTATCCAAGAAACACTTGATTGTAATATGTGCAGTTTTCAGATCTTGGTTGAAGATGTTTTCTTTTCAAACATCTGAAACTTCTCAGACCATCTTCCCTCACCTCTCCTAACCTTGTCTTCAAGACACCCAGACCATAGCCACGCCCATGGGATAACTCTCAAAAGAATATGTTTTCACCATTTAATAATCTTCCTAATAGCGTCATGATACGCCGGAGATTCTCAATCCTAATTGACTGACATCTTTGATCTGCTGAATGAACAGGTCTGCTCTAATGTATACATATGCAGGAAACAACAAAGAAACCCTTCTCGCAGGAATGTCAAAATCACTGTTTTCTTAATCTTCTCTTGGGAAGGTGCATATAAGAACAATAAACAAAGTCACAGTTCACTACTCCCATTCATTTCCCAAGAGAAAGGGGAAAATCTTAGTGTTTAGTGGTAAACACTTCAGGCCCATAGGGGATGATAAATTAAAAATTTTCTAAAAGAGAAGATATCTCTGATTTGTTGGGGTTTTAAGACAGTTGAATGTGTGATCACAAGACAGCCCCATTATTCAAACACTGACTAAAAAGCCTTAGGTGACATTGAACAAGAAGGCTCATATCTCAGTATTCAAGAATTAGAGAGAAGGACTTCCTTTAACCACAAAAGAAAACAGTAGTCACAGGATTCTGGAAAGAAAGAACATTAAGGACACCTTCCAACTTCCCACTGCATGTATTTTTCCCTTCCACAGTATCCTTGGCAGCCTTCCTTGCTGTTGTCCAGAAGCTAAGAAGAAAGAAACTATCTAATTCAACATTATAAATAAATGCATATCTCCCAAGTGACTATTAATTTCAGGCGGTCTTCGGGTGGTTTCCCTTGTGAGTTGCTGAATAGGCTGCGATCTTCTCAAGGTACCAATTGGAAAATGGAAGATGTCTATCCCTCTCTGCCTTCACATCAAGCTCTGAGAGACCTCACACGTGTACAAGAGGCCCACTTTTCAATTTGAAAGTTGTTACAAGTGACATAAGTAGTATTTCCAATCCAAAATGACAATCTGAATCAATGCATTTAACACTGTCCCTTCGTAATTCCCAGATGAAATGATCTTTGGAACAGAAGAGGACAAACACAATGCATTAGTGTGACACAGAACAGAGAAGAGTGAGCCTTGAAACACTATCATTTTGTGGAGAGTGGAACCAAATTTGAATCCTGTCACCACCTTTAGAAGGGGACAGGTGCTGAAGTTTTCAAGGAGGGGAAGGTGGCCAAAGGTATGCTCAAGGCTTATTCAGAGCACAGAAAGGCATGAGAATGGAGCAAAAGTGCTACAAGGTTTGCTCTTGATGTAGGCCACCACATCAGTTGGAGGGGTATAGCAGCTTTCTGGGCTTCAGTTGCCACAACAACCCCAGAAGGAATCCTTCTGCTAAATGTGACTGCCTGCACTTGGCCACTCTCTGTTTACCCCTCACACACCACAAGATTTCTAAGGTGTTTCAAATCAAGAAAATGTAAAATGTTTCCTATGCTAAGACTGAAAGACTTTAAGAGGAACACAGCAACTTGAACAGAACGTCTATCACTTCCTATGCTGGATGAGTATGAGCCTCCTCTGCAAGGAGGAGAACATGGAGAAAATTATCACATTTAGAAATAAAAGGACAAATCTGAAAAGTGCCATGCAAATTCGATAAACAAGATTTATCTGGATATATGCTAGCAAAGATTGAATGTCAAAGATATTCAATCTGGCTGATTAGCTCTCCAGGTAGGAGAAAAATGGGTGATAGCTCTCCAGGTAGAAAACAAAAGAAATAGACTATTTGTTCTCAGAAATCACAGATTTTTTTTGCAAACTTAAATGCAAAAGTGTCATTCAGTAGTAGGGCAGATAATAAATGTGTGTGATGGAAAATGATATAGCAGCAAAGATGAGTATGCTACAGCTACTCACTTCAGCATGAATGAATTGTACACATAGTATTGGGGAAAGGAGTAACATAAAATACAATGTAATTCTATATATGGAAAGATCGAACAGCCAAACTAAACAACATGTTGTTTAATGATAAACAACATGCCTAAGAGATAAAACAACAAGAAAAAAACTGAGGGTACATTACCTCAGAATTCAGGATAGTGGTTTTGAGTGGATGAAGTAAAAGATGTCCTTGAAAATAACTTCTGGGGTTGGTGAGGCTCTATTTCTTAGGCCACTAAGAAATGGGTTTTTGTTTTATTATTATTCTTTAAATCAAAGAAATACATGTTATACTCTATTCTGCATAATTATTTACATAAAAATTGTAAAAAATTATCACATAGTTGTTTCACATGAAAATTGTAAAAACTCAATTAGAAAATAAATAATAAGTAAATAAAAAATAACTTAAAAAATGTATATAATTCCATCAAAACATGAACCTATGGGATTGTCCTATTTATAGCCACACCCATCTTCTTCCCTCTATCACCTACCTTGTACCTAACCCATCGCAACCAATAGTTTATTCTCATGCTCACTTCAGCAGTACATATACTACAGAATATACCAGTTAATGCAGTAAAAAAATTATGCACGGGCAGCAGTAGCAATATTATGTGAAGTATATTTAAGAAAGTAATCTGACAAAACACCAAAAAGAGAAAGAGAGGAAGCTTATAATGAATGCATCTTATTTCTGAAAACAGAAGCAAAATTCCTGAGTGATTGTTTAAAAACAGAAAATTACACTAAGTAGAACTTCTGATCAAGATGGCACTGTATGTAATCATGGCTCACCTCCTCACACAACCACATGAAAATTACAACTAAACTATAGAACAACCATCACTCAGAACCATCAGAAATGAAGTTGAATGGAAGACTGACACATAACAGAATTAAAGAAACCACATCCATCCAGACTGGGAGGGTTGGAGATGTGGACAAGCTGATCCAACATCCACATATGGTGGGTAAAAACTCAGGAGGAGTATCTTGGGAGCAAGCAGTCCCAGCCCCACACCAGGCTGTTCAGCTCAGGGTTCCAGGTGCAGGAAGAGAAGTCCCTGTAGCTTCTTACTGCAAAACCAACAGTTATTGAGTCCATGGAAGACACTCTTGGAGTCCCAAGAAGTTCCTCTTAAAGAAACTCACACATGGACTTACTCAGAATCATCCTCTCTGACATCCAGCACAGAGGTAACAGTTTGAAAGGCACCAGTGACACACACTGGGAGGAACTAATGTGTCTGGCAGCAAGGTGAGAGCTGGAGGACAGCTTTCTCCTTGACAGAAAGGCAGGCAGAACTCTTCCCCCACAGTGCCACAGAGACAGCAGGTGGGTGCCACATCAGAGACTCCATCAACCTGGCTAACACCATTTGCCCCACCCTGGAGATCTTCTGAGACTGTACTACTCAACTTATGGGCCCACCCAAGCTGTTAACAGTGACTTTTCCATATGAATAGGTGGTCTTGGTTCATGCTTCAAAACTTTCTAAATACTCTCAAAAAAGCAACAGCCTTAGTGAGCCCTCCACCCCCAAACCTCTTATTAAGTGGCCCCAGACTTATCACTAGCAGCAACCTGATTAGATTCACAGGTTGGCTTTGCCTGGGAATCATTAAGCCCAGGACAAGCAGCAGCCATTTCAGATTGCTTTATAACTCATGCAGGGTGGCCCTAAGCAGAACACAGTCTGAAGATAACTTTGGCCTGTACCAACTGGGAAATCCCAGGGCCTGCATACCCAGTGGACAGCTACAGACCATGCTGGAGCACAACTACTACCCGACCCTTGCACAGCTGATCCTCCATGAAGGGCAGATGTTGGTTGGCAGTGGTCACAGCCAGTCCTTACAGCCAACTGGCCTAAGTAAATCCCTCCCACTGACCTGCCAACAGAAATAAAGGCCCAACTACAAGAGGAGGGTGTACTGAGCCCACGTGAAGAGTATATCTTGAGTACCCAGCTTAGGTCATAGGGAACGTTGTGCTGCTGGACCCCATAAGACACCTGCTTCATTAGGCCATGCTACCAAGACACAGAGTCATAGCAGCTCTACATAATACATAAAAACAAATGCAGGGACAATGCCAGAATAAGGAGACAAAGAAACATGGCCCAGGACTTCTGGCCAAGATGGAGGCATAGGTGGAAATACTGTACCTACTTGCACAACCAAATTTAATGACAATAAAGATTTAGAAACAAAAATACTACCAAAACAGACAGAAAATTGAACTGCACTGAAGTCTGACAACAACAAATCATTCATCCAGACTGGTAATAGGGGCAAAGTTGGCAGCCAGTGGAGAGGGTTCCTGACAAGAGGAGGTAGTGATTGGCGACCTGGGGAGGTGAGGGATGAAAACCCAGTAAGGCTCGCAAGGCAGCTGGATGACCACAGACACACATTTGTGCGCAGAGAAACCAGGCAGGTTTAAAAATGGTCAGTGAGACAGACCACACAAACCAGGGCCCCAGTGACTGGAAATAAAGCCTAAAAGCACTGATTAGAAAAACTTTCAGGGGTTGAGGTGCCAGGAGAGGCTCCTAACCTCACAGAAGAGTTCGTTGGGGAGACCCACAGGGTCCTAGAACAAACACAAGCCCACCCACCTGGAAACCAGCACCAGAAGGGCCCAAATTTTGTGGGGGAAGCGGCAGAGGGGACGGAAATCCAAGAGAGCAGAACAAACAGCATTACTCCCTCTGACTCCACCCCGTCACAACCCAGCGACTAGGCTTACCTGCCCCGGTGAACACCTAAGGTTTTGCCCCTCACACATAACAGGTGCGAACAGACCAAAATATTATGGCTCAAGAAGAAGAACTGCTTAAAGCCCCAGAGCCAAAACTTCTAGGCAACCAAGAGATAGCCAACCTATCAGATGCACAGCTCAAAATACAGGTGATCAGGATGCTCACTGAACTGGTTGATTTTAGTCACAAATTAGAGGAACAAATGAAGGCTACACTAACTGAAATGAGGCAAAATGCACAGGGAACCAATAGTGATGAAAACAAAACTGGGACTAAAATCAATGGAGTGTACCAGATGGAAGAAAGAAAGAACCAAACAGAAAAGAATAAAGAAACAAGAATTCAAAAAAATGAGAAGAGGCTTAGGAACCTTCAGGACATCTTTAAACATTCCAACATCCAAATTATGGGGGTACCAGAGGGAGAAGAGTAACAGCAACAAGTGAAAAACATTTGAACAAATAATAAAGGAAAACTTCCCCAGTCTGGAAAAGGAAATAGACTTCCAGGAAATCCAGGAAGCTCAGAGAGTCCCAAAGAAGGTGAGCCCAAGGAGAAACACACCAAGGCACATCATAATTACATTGCCCAAGATTAACATGAAGGAGAAAATTCTAGAAGCAGCAAGAGATAAGGGGACAGTCACCTACAGAAAAGTTCCCATTAGACTGTCAGCTGATTTCTCAAAAGAGACCTTACAGGCAAGAAGGGGCTGGAAAGAAGTGTTCCAAGTCATGAAAGCCAAGGACCTACATCCAAGGTTGCTCTCTCCAACAAAACTTTTATTTAGAATGGAAGGGCAGATAAAGTGCTTCTTAGATAAGGTCAAGTTCAAGGAGTTCATCATCACCAAGCCCTTATTATATGAAATGTTAAAGAGACTTATCTAAGAAAAAGAAGATAAAAAATATGAACAGTGAAAGGACAGCATACTCACAGTTATCAACAACCACACCTAAAACAAAAGCAAACTAAGCAAACAGCTGGATCAGGAGCGGAACCATAGAAACGGAGATCACAAGGAGTGTTAGCAACAAGGGAGTGGGAAGAAAAGAAGGGGGGAAAAGGTACAGAGAATAAGTAACATAGACAGTAGGTAGAAAATAGACAGGGGGGAGGGCAAGAATAATATGGGAAATGTAGAAGCTAAAGAACTTATGACACATGGACATGAACTAAAGGGGGGAATAGGGGGAGGGGTGTGCAGGGGGAGGGGAATGAAGGGGGGAAAATAGGACAACTGTAATGGCATAATCAATAAAGTATATATTTTAAAAATAGTGTCTTTAAAAAAAAGGAAAGAAAGAAACATGACCCAAATGAAAGAACAGATCCTAGAGGGGGTGGGGTGGGGCATATAAGACAGAAAACTGTACTTGAAGAAGAATTAAATTTAAAAAAAGGAAAGAAAGAACAGATCAAAACTCCAGAAAAAGAACTAAACAAAATGGAGAGAAGCCATCTATCAGATGCAGAGTTCAAAACACTGGTTATAAGGATACTCCAGAAACTGAGTGAGGACCTCAACAATATAAAAAAGATTCAGTCAGAAACAAAGGATACACTAATTGAAATAAAGAACAATTTACAGGGAAACAACAGTAGAGTGAATGAAGCTGAGATTCAAATCAATGATTTGGAATGTAAGTAAGCAAAAGTCAACCAATCAGAACAAGAAGAAAAAAATCCCCCCAAATGAAGATAGTGTAAGCAGCCTCTGGGAAAACTTCAGGTGTTCTAACATTTGCATGATAGGGGTGCCAGAAGGAGAAGAGAAAGAGCAAGGAATTGAAAATGTTTCAAAAAATAATGAAAGGAAAATTTCCTCATTTGGTAAAGGATATAGACACGCAAGTCCAGGAAGCACAAAGAGTGCCAAACAACATGGATGCAAAGAGGCTCACTCCAATACACAATATAATTATAATGTCAAAGGATTAAAAAAATAAAAAATAAAATAAAATGTCAAAGGTTAAAGATAAAGAGAGAATCTTAAAAGCAGCAAGAGAAAAACAGTTAGTTACCTACATGGGAGTTCCCATAAGACTGTCAGCTGATTTATTAAAAGAAACTTTGTAGGCTAGAAGGGATTGGCAATAAATATTCAAAGTCATGAAAAGCTGGGACCTACAGCCCAGGTTGCTCTACCCAGCAAAGCTGTTAACAGTGACTTTAGAATCAAAGGACAGATAAAGAGCTTCCCAGATGAAAAAAATAAAGGAGTTCATCATCACCAAACCACTATTATATGAAATGTGAAATGGACTTATTTAAGAAAAAGAATATCAAAACTATGAAGAATAAAATGACAATAAATCACATCTATCAACAATTGGATCTAAAAAACAAAGCAAGCAAAAAGAACAGAGACAGACTTGTGAATACAGAGAGGGTTTTGATGATTGCCAGATGGGAGGGGGTGTGGGTGAGTGGGTGAAGAGGTGAGGTTATTAAGGAGTACAAATATGTGGTTACAGAACAACTATGGAGATGTAAAGTGAAGTATAGAAAATGGAGTAGCCAAGAACTTATAAATAGACCCATGGACATGAACAATGGTTTGAGAATTGCCTGAGAGAATGAGGGGTACTGGGTGGAGGGGGCAAATGGGGAAAAACTGGGACAACTGTAATAGCATAATCAATAAATTAGAATTAAAAAAAGAAAATTACACTAAAAGGTGTATTACTTAGGCTTACCAGGTATTGTTAGGTATTGTTAGAGTTTATAATAAAAATATGTACATGGCTCAAACATTATAAAATCTTTTATTACAATTTATTAATTCAGATAAAAGCCCCATGATAATATTAATAGATGCTCAAAAGTCATTTGACCAAATTCAACACATTTTGCTGATATTAATTAAAAATCAAAACATCTGTGACCTATAAAACTGTGCCTCTTTCACAGAATAAAAAATATTTACTTCATACATAAAAGTCAAACAACAGAAGTATTCCCATTAAAATCTGATATAATATAAAGATAAAGATGTTGACTATCATAACCATTATTCAAAATTATTAGGAAGTTTTAGGCAAGTGTAATAAGGTGGGGAAAATTAGAAAGTATACATATAGGAAAAAATACAAACAAAATTTTTGCATGATACAATTACCTGCAAATCAAGGAAATTAAGTGAAAATAAAGTACTTACTAGAGAGTTCTTATAATGTGTGCAGTTGCAAAATTAATATACAAAGCTTAAGAGTAGTGATCATAAATTAAATGCCTTCAGGTGGTAAAAAAAAATGAATGAAGAAGACTGGTAAGGACATTATGTGACTATAGGAAGCAACAGTTTCCAAGCTCCTGAACATTTTTGTCAAGAGGGCAAGTCAGACCAGAGTTGCTAGATACTCTGGGGTTTTTTTTCCCCAAGAGAATTTGTAAAGACAGATTTTTGTATAAAACTTCCTGATTTTTATTTGTAGATAACTTGTTGCAGACTCTGTCCAGCAGATTCTACCTGTTGTGGTTGACAATGAGAATCAATGCACAGGCAACAATCCTGTGTGGAAAAACGAACAGGCACAATTACTCTCTCAAAGGGAGAGTGCCTAGGTGCCTCGGCCACTCCCTCAAGAGGGGAGCACCTTGACCCTTGCCTAGACAGGCTTTTATTGTTTTCCTGGGGTCTTACATCATAGAAAGATTTATTATCTATCACATAGAATATTATTGTCTACATTCTACGTACAATCAAGGAAATAAAAATAACATGCAAAGGGGAATGGCGATAAGCTCATTAGCTCTGTCCTTGGGAGAACTCATACAGGCTTTGGATATTACCTTGAAGATAGACAATACACATTTGTTGTTTTAGACCAGGGTGATAAAGTTTTAGCAAGAGCAAGCCACAACAATCCTTATGCATTTTCTAGGCCTGACTCCCATGGGAAAACTCGTTTTGAAGATCTGGCTCCTGCCCACCACTTCGCTTCTGTAGGTTTTCCATACAGAGCTGAGTCACATTTGCCAGGCCAAGACAAACCGGTCTCCTACAATTCCCCACCCCCACCCTTTTTTTGCTGTTGTTAAGCCTGTTGTGGTGACACATCCCACAAGACTTGCTACTTGCTGGTCTCTTTTGCGACCCTGGGCAAATAATTTGTAAATGCATCGTAATATATAAAACATTATTAAAATCAGTAAACAACCAGCAGCTCCAGTGACCCACAATCTCAGGTTGAGACCATCAAACCAGTGTTTTGGGTTTAATGAGCCAAGATTATCACTAAGGGTTTGAAGAATCTCCTGTTTAGTTAGGCGTAGAATGTCCTGTAACTGTTGCTGTAACTCCAGTTGCAATTTATTGATTTGTCCCTTTAAATTAGTAGAAAAACCTCCTCTTAGGTGATGTTGAGTATCACTCCAGGAATATTGGCTGGAGTTCCATTGTAGTGGGGTGACACATAGTTTGGAGAAACCAGGAACACAGGTCAGCTGCTGAAGGATCACTAGTGCATCCTGGCATTCACCGATCCAGTTGAGTGCTGATTCAACTGCAGAAAGTCGGGTCAGGATTTCTTGATCAATCTGGGCCTGTTAAAGCATTTCTAAAGTGGAATTGGTTAAGAGAACATCAACAGTATAAGCAGTTTGAACTGACCCAATGAGGGCAGCAGTTGCCATGGCTGCTGTAGCTGCAACAACTATAGCAAAAACAATAAATGCAATCAAAGTGCCAACAAACCATTGGACTCTTAAAGAGGCCAGTGCATTGTTAAGCACTGTTATGCCATGGGGATCTTCCCATTCTCTGGTTACATTAACTGACACCCATATTTGAGTTTGTGTTCTAACTATATAAACTGTAGTGAGGCTTAACTGAGTAATACTGAGATGAGTAAGACAGCTGGCATATATGGAGCCTGCAGGAACAGGCAAAGAATAAATTTTTGCTGATTCATTATAAGACTTGAGTTGTCCCTGGAATTGCCAAAAACAAGTAAGGATGAGAGGTACAAACTGTGACCCAATCTTGTTTTAAAGGGCCATCCTGATAGGGGCTTAAAAATTTTTTTTATACAGGCGTTTTCTAATAATAAAAGGTAAGCCCATTTTCCATGAGTTGTAATGCCAAGGGCTAGTGTGGTTGGGAGAAACAATTCTGATTATGGGTGCCCCAGTACTGGGCCCCTCCCACCACATATTAGTATATGGGATTTCAGGCAAAGCTGAAACTGTTATTTTGTCAAACTTAGCCAATACTTTCCAAATAGCTCCCCAATTCTCTACTATAAACGGACTTTGGGGGAGAAAAGCAATCGTAGCATTCGGTCCTCTGCACAAAGACCAAGAGACTGAGTCTCTGTGGCTTATGTCTAAAGTACAAGGTGGAACCGGAGAGGGATTGAGAGTATGATAAATCCTCTCCTGGGTATGCAAATAATGAAGGAGATTATGGTTAATTATGGTTACTATGGAAAATTGATAGTAATTACTGTATTACTAGTCTTTGGCAAAAATTATCTGAGCTAAACATTTCCCCAAGCTAGATATGAACATGGGCCTCCAATGTGCAACTTTTGATCAGTACCTTCTAGTATCACCAATCTGCAAATATGATGGGGGAAATGTGAAATGTGACAAAAGTTGATTAATCTTTAAGTAACTAACTATTTGGAATAAAATTAAATTTCTACCTTTTTAAAAATATATATTTTATTGATTATATCATTATAGCTGTTGTTCTATTCCCCCTCTTCATTCTTCTCCACCCTGCACACCCCCTCCCCCACCATTCCCCGCCTTTAGTTTATGACCACGTGTCTCAATTTCTTTAGATTCTATATTTCCCCTACTATTCTTGCCCTCCCCCCTATCTATTTTCTACCTACTGTATATGCTATTTTCTGTACTTTCTCCCCCCTTCTCCTCCTCCCACTCCCCTGTTGCTAACCCTCCATGTGTTCTTCATTTCTATGGTTCTGCTCCTGATCTAGCTGTCCTCTTGGTTTGCTTTTGTTTTAGGTGTGGTTGTTAGTAACTGTGAGTTTGCTGTCCTTTCACTGTTCATACTTTTTGTGTTCTTTTTCTTAGATAAGTCTCTTTAACATTTCATATAATAAGGGCTTGGTGATGATGAACTTCTTGAACTTGACCTTATCTGAGAAGCACTTTATCTGTCCTTCCATTCTAAATGAAACTTTGCTGGATAAAGCAATCTTGACTGTAGGTCTTTGGATTTCATGACTTGGAATACTTCTTTCCAGTCCCTTCTTGCCTGTAAGGTCTCTTTTGAGAAATCCGCTGACAGTCTGATGGGTACTCCTTTGTAGGTGACTGTCCCCTTATCTCTTGCTGCTTCTAGGATTCTTTCATTTTAGTCTTGGCTAATGTAATTATGATGTGCCTTGGTGTGTTCCTTCTTGGGTCCAACTTCTTTGGGGCTCTCTGAGCTTCCTGGATTTCCTGGAAGTCTATTTCCTTTGCCAGACTGGGGAAGTTCTCCTTTATTATTTGTTCAAATACATTTTCCACTCGTGGCTGTTTCTTTTCCCCTTCTGGTACCCCTATAATCCGGATGTTGGAACGTTTAAATATGTCCGGGAGGTTCCTCAGCCTCTCCTCATTTTTTTGAATTCTTGTTTCTTTATTCTTTTCTGGTTGGATGTTTCATTCTTTCTTCTGGTCTACTCCATTGATTTGAGTCCCAGTTTCCTTTCCATCAGTATTGGTTTCCTGTGCATCTCCCTTCATTTCAATTAGTTTAGCCTTCATATGTTCCTCTAATTTGTGACTATAATCAACCAGTTCTGTGAGCATCCTGATCACCAGTGTTTTGAACTGTGCATCTGAGAGGTTCGCTATTTCTCAGTCACTTAGAGTTATCGGCTCTGGGGCTTTGAGTTCTTCTTGAGCCATATTTTGGACTGTTCATGCCTGTTATGTATGAGGAGCTGGGCCCTAGGTTTTCACCAGGACGGGGCAACTCAGTCACTGGGTTGTGACCCTAGATATGGGGGCGAGGTCAAAGGAAATCAATGGCCATCCCCTCTGCCTCCTCCCACTGCCGGGATGCGTGGTCCATCTCACTGCTCACTCCTTTGCTGGGTTTATCTGTGCACGTGAATGTGCAACTGCGCTCAGCCTGCCCCGAACCCTCTCTGGGTCCGTGATGCTACCCTGGTTGCCTGCGTGCCTGGGTCGCCTGGGTTGGGGGATCCTTCCTGCCCGACCATTCTCCGCTGCTGGCTCCACCCCTCTTACTGGTCTGGTTGAACGGTTCAGTTCGTTGTTGTCGGACTTCCATATAGTTCAGTTTTCTGTTCTTTGGCTGCATCTTTGTTTACTAAACCTCTCTTGTATTCAAACTGGGTTGTGAGAGAAGGCACAGTGCTTCCACCTATGCCTCCATCTTGGCGGAAGTCCAAATTTCTACCTTTTATAGCACACCAAATAAAGACCACTGGATAAAGATTTAAATGTAAAAAATGTAAATAAACAAGCAGTAAGGAGAGAGAGAGAGAGAGAGAGAGAGAGATGTAGTATTGCTCTACACATGTCATGTTGGCCTGGGTAATACTTCCTACAAATAACAACAAATACATAAATTATAAAAGGAAAAACTAAAATTAACTAAATATCCTTTATAAGTATTTAAGGTCAAAAATAAAAGGCCAGTGGTAAAGTAGGAAAATATTTAAAACATTTAGGATAAATATCCCTTATATTGAGAGACTGCTCTTATAAATCAACAACAAGCATCTCCAGAAAATATCAAACACAGAATGTGAAAAAATAAGTCACAAAATAAGAAATGACAATAGCCAGTGAATAAATGATGAATATTCAACTTCACCAGTGATCAAAGAAATACAAATTAAACCAATGACACAATGCCATTTTTTCCTATTGACTTTATGGAAATATTTTTTTTTAAATATTTTATTTGTTTATTTATCTTTAAAGGGGAAGGAGAGAGGGAGAGAAACATCAATGTATGGTTGCCTTTTGTGCGTCCCCTGCTGGTAGTTAGCCTGCAAAGAACCGGCCTGCAACCCAGGCATGTGCCCTGACTGGGAATCGAACTGCGATCGTCTGGTTCACAGGCCCGCGCTCAATCCACTGAGCTACGCCAGTCAGGGCTA